>NC_060187.1:21930617-21965617 GCF_021184085.1 Oncorhynchus gorbuscha | reverse complement strand
TTGTGACAGGGCATCATTGTCTGTGTTAGCTGTGTTCTAATTACATCCCTATTGGCTCTGCCATGGCATTCTCTCCCTGGTCATTAGAGCAGGCAAGGGGCTGGCACACTCACTCACTCACTCACTCACTCACTCACACACACACAGATTCTTCCCTCATGCCAATGCCACAAAAAACAGTGATGGACACAGTGCAGCCTTATCTATGTAAACTGATGATTAAAGTTGGATTTTATAGGCGGTGAAGCTGTTGGTTTTCCAAACAGGAATCTATTTCATGCCTGCTCTATGCTGTTTCAAGGTGGTAGAAACTCTGGTCCACTATACTGTCTCAAGGTGGTAGAAACTCTGGTCCACTATACTGTCTCAAGGTGGTAGAAACTCTGGTCCACTATACTGTCTCAAGGTGGTAGAACCTCAGGTCCACTCTATGCTGTCTCAAGGTGGTAGAACCTCTAGTCCACTCTATGCTGTCTGAAGGTGGTAGAACCTCTGGTCCACTCTATGCTGTCTCAAGGTGGTAGAACCTCTAGTCCACTCTATGCTGTCTGAAGGTGGTAGAACCTCTGGTCCACTCTATGCTGTCTCAAGGTGGTAGAACCTCTAGTCCACTCTATGCTGTCTGAAGGTGGTAGAACCTCTAGTCCACTCTATGCTGTCTGAAGGTGGTAGAACCTCTGGTCCACTCTATGCTGTCTCAAGGTGGTAGAACCTCTAGTCCACTCTATGCTGTCTGAAGGTGTTAGAACCTCTGGTCCACTCTATGCTGTCTGAAGGTGGTAGAACCTCTGGTCCACTCTATGCTGTCTCAAGGTGGTAGAACCTCTGGTCCACTCTATGCTGTCTGAAGGTGGTAGAACCTCTGGTCCACTCTATGCTGTCTCAAGGTGGTAGAACCTCTGGTCCACTCTATGCTGTCTCAAGGTGGTAGAACCTCTGGTCCACTCTATACTGTCTCAAGGTGGTAGAAACTCTGGTCCACTCTATGCTGTCTCAAGGTGGTAGAACCTCTGGTCCACTCTATGCTGTCTCAAGGTGGTAGACCCTCTGGTCCACTCTATGCTGTCTCAAGGTGGTAGAACCTCTGGTCCACTCTATGCTGTCTCAAGGTGGTAGAACCTCTGGTCCACTCTATGCTGTCTCAAGGTGGTAGAACCTCTGGTCCACTCTATGCTGTCTCAAGGTGGTAGAACCTCTAGTCCACTCTATGCTGTCTCAAGGTGGTAGAACCTCTGGTCCACTCTATGCTGTCTCAAGGTGGTAGACCCTCTGGTCCACTCTATGCTGTCTCAAGGTGGTAGAACCTCTGGTCCACTCTATGCTGTCTCAAGGTGGTAGAAACTCTGGTCCACTATACTGTCTCAAGGTGGTAGAACCTCTGGTCCACTCTATGCTGTCTCAAGGTGGTAGAACCTCTGGTCCACTCTATACTGTCTGAAGGTGGTAGAACCTCTGGTCCACTCTATGCTGTCTCAAGGTGGTAGAACCTCTGGTCCACTCTATGCTGTCTCAAGGTGGTAGAACCTCTGGTCCACTCTATGCTGTCTCAAGGTGGTATAACCTCTGGTCCACTCTATGCTGTCTCAAGGTGGTAGAACCTCTGGTCCACTCTATGCTGTCTCAAGGTGGTAGAACCTCTAGTCCACTCTATGCTGTCTTAAGGTGGTAGAACCTCTAGTCCACTCTATGCTGTCTCAAGGTGGTAGAACCTCTAGTCCACTCTATGCTGTATTAAGGTGGTAGAACCTCTAGTCCACTCTATGCTGTCTTAAGGTGGAAGAACCTCTAGTCCACTCTATGCTGTCTTAAGGTGGTAGAACCTCTAGTCCACTCTATGCTGTCTTAAGGTGGTAGAACCTCTAGTCCACTCTATGCTGTCTTAAGGTGGTAGAACCTCTAGTCCACTCTATGCTGTCTCAAGGTGGTAGAACCTCTGGTCCACTCTATACTGTCTCAAGGTGGTAGAACCTCTGGTCCACTCTATGCTGTCTCAAGGTGGTAGAACCTCTGTTCCACTCTATGCTGTCTCAAGGTGGCAGAACCTCTGGTCCACTCTATGCTGTCTCAAGGTGGTAGAACCTCAGGTTCCACTCTATGCTGTCTCAAGGTGGCAGAACCTCGGGTTCCACTCTAAGCTGTCTCAAGGTGGTAGAACTTCGGGTTCCACTCTATGCTGTCTCAAGGTGGCAGAACCTCTGGTCTACTCTATGCTATATCAAGGTGGTAGAACCTCTGGCCCACTCTATGCTGTCTCAAGGTGGTAGAACCTCAGGTCCACTCTACTGTCTCAAGTGGTAGAACCTCTGGTCCACTCTATACTGTCTCAAGGTTATAGAACCTCGGGTACACTCTATGCTGTCTCAAGTTGGTAGAAACTCGGGTCCACTCTATACTGTCTCAAGGTGGTAGAACCTCGGGTCCACTCTATGCTGTCTCAAGGTGGTAGAACCTCTGGTTTCACTCTATGCTGTCTCAATGTAGTAGAACCTCTGGTTCCACTCTATACTGTCTCAAGGTGGTAGAACCTCTGGTCCACTCTATGCTGTCTCAAGGTGGTATAACCTCTGGTTCCACTCTATACTGTCTCAAGGTGGTAGAACCTCTGGTCCACTCTATGCTGTCTCAAGGTGGTATAACCTCTGGTTCCACTCTATGCTGTCTCAAGGTGGTAGAACCTCGGGTTCACTCCATTTCACTCACTTACTGTATCTGCCTTGTACAAATGGATAAAGTGATATTGAGTTATATTTTATCCTTTCCCGCACTGTCTTTCTTCATGTCTTACTTTCTGTCCTGAAGTCAACTGACCCACATTCACCCATAGTAGCAGAGAAAACTAAACATATGTATTGTAGGTTAGAGCCGTAGAGGTCCACAAGGCCTTAGTGACGGTCCAGTCCCTGCTGCAAGTCACACTGTGTGGCCCTCTCCACTCCCAAGCTGTGTTGTATTGGTGTGTCAGACCCCACAGTACTGAGCCCTATATAGCTGTGCAGGATTGCAGGAGATATCCCGTTAAAAGTGTCAGCGACACCCCTCTGCTTGGGATGATGGATGGTGGCTATGCCGTGTGCATAATGCGTTCTAAAGAGGAAATATCCTCCCCGCCTGACAGCTGTCTCTCAGGTCTGCCTGTTGCCTGCCTCTCAGCACAGGGACCAGGGTTCTGGAACACTGAGCAGTGAGCCTGCATTATGAATCTGGAAGGGAATAAGATTGGCTGTACATTCCAAACACATACGCATAGTGTGAGGAATAGACTGAGACTGGATGTGTCGTCACAAACTCAGAAGAATGCACACATGCAAAGCACGCAGGGAGGCAGGTACACCACTCACATGCATGCACACGCACACACACACACACACACACACGCAACTAAGTACACAATATCTTACTTTTCATGTGTGTAATATAATGATATTGTGTTATACCTTTTCCTCTGTTTACTACTTCATTTCAGAACTTTCCTATAAACTTTCACTTCTCAAGTGTGGAGTAGGTTGTGTAAATAAGTGGTAAACATCCAAATTGTAATGCTTTTAATCATTTACTTGTGTGTATTTTTTGACAACAAAAAAACGGAGGACGCTCAACCAACGTTGAGTTGAGGTTCAACCAAAAACTTGAATCAGCATAGAAAAGGAAAAAGCCCAACTCTTGCTCACCATAAAAAAATGCATTGTTTTATTCAAGCAAGGTTACAAAATTAACGTTTTGGCCTAGTCTATGACGATATGCAAGTTGTGTTTTCCCAGTTAAAGGGTATCTTAACACAGACTGTACATCATAACGTGTTTTTATAGCCATTCAAGATTCACCTACAATTCAACATGAAATTGGCCTCTGTGTATAATGCATCCACTTACTAATTTAGTATTCATTTATTGTGTATAAATGTTGTGTTTGTAAGGCCCTTACACAGTAGGTATGTGTAAAAGAGTTGCATATGTGCAGTTACATATTTTCTGTGGTTTGTGTATAGTGAGGATTGTTTCTCCTCCTTCCCCTCTACAGTTTGTCCTTTCGGGGGGTATGTCTAGAAGAGGTGTGGTGTATTGTAGTGGCGTGGTGAGATTTCAGCCTCAGCTATCTGCCATCTTAGTTTTCTGTTTATCTCTCCCCAGACAGGCCCTAGACACACAAGCCTCCCAGGCTTCACACACACACACCATGCGTGCACACACACACACACACACACACACACACACACACACACACACACACACACACACACACACACACACACACACACACACACACACACACACACACACACACACACACACACAGACACACACACACACAGGCATTCCAGGCTACACACACATCCCCCACTGGATGATGAAGCCCAACCAATACAGAAGCAATTAAAGTCACACCTTATTTAGCTACACTTTTCTCATTTCCCTCTCCTCTCTTCTCATTTCCCTCTCCTCTCTTCTCATTACCCCCTCCTCTCTTCTCATTTCGCTCTCCTCTCATCTCATTTCCCTCTCCTCTCTTCTCATTACCCCCTCCTCTCTTCTCATTTCCCTCTCCTCTCTTCTCATTTCCCTCTCCTCTCTTCTCATTTCCCTCTCCTCTCTTCTCATTTCCCTCTCCTCTCTTCTCATTACCCCCTCCTCTCTTCTCATTTCGCTCTCCTCTCATCTCATTTCGCTCTCCTCTCTTCTCATTTCCCTCTCCTCTCTTCTCATTACCCCCTCCTCTCTTCTCATTTCCCTCTCCTCTCTTCTCATTACCCCCTCCTCTCTTCTCATTTCCCCCTCCTCTCTTCTCATTTCCCCCTCCTCTCTTCTCATTTCGCTTTCCTCACTTCTCATTTCGCTCTCCCCTCTTCTCATTTCGCTCTCCTCTCTTCTCATTTCCCTCTCCTCATTTCGCTCTCCACTCTTCTCATTACCCCCTCCTCTCTTCTCATTTCCCTCTCCTCTCTTCTGATTACCCCTCCTCTCTTCTCATTTCCCTCTTCTCTCTTCTCATTTCCCTCTCCTCTCTTCTCATTTCCCTCTCCTCTCTTCTGATTACCCCTCCTCTCTTCTCATTTCCCTCTTCTCTCTTCTCATTACCCCCTCCTCTCTTCTCATTTCCCTCTCCTCTCTTCTGATTACCCCTCCTCTCTTCCCATTTCCCTCTTCTCTCTTCTCATTTCCCTCTCCTCTCTTCTCATTTCCCTCTCCTCTCTTCTCATTTCCCTCTCCTCTCTTCTCATTTCCCTCTCCGCTCTTCTCATTACCCCCTCCTCTCTTCTCATTTCCCTCTCCTCTCTTCTCATTTCCCCCTCCTCTCTTCTCATTTCGCTCTCCTCGCTTCTCATTTCGCTCTTCTCATTTCGCTCTCCTCTCTTTTCATTTCCCTCTCCTGTCTTCTCATTTCCCTCTCCTTTCTTTTCATTTCCCTCTCCTCTCTTTTCATTTCCCTCTCCTCTTTTTTCATTTCTCTCGCCTCTCTCCTTATTTTCTTCTCTTCCGCTGGCTGTGTTGAATGCTGTCTTCCACTCACCTCCTTCGCGTATCCGAACCAGGTGGTAGGCATTCCGAAGGTCCAGCTTGTAAAAAATGGTGGCCCCCTGGAGAGGTTCAATTGCTGAGGAGAGGAGTGGTAGGGGGCAACGATTCATAATCATAATGTCATTCAGACCCCGGTTGTCAATGCACGGATGCAGGGTCTTGTCCTTCTCCGGCAGGAGATGCAGACGGACGGACACCTCCAGTAACCAGAGACTCCTCTATGTATTCCTCCATGACCTTGGTCTCCGGCCCGGATAGAGAATATAGGGGTGGTGTGGTGCCTGGGAGGAGATTAATGGCACAATCATAATTACGATGCTGGGGAAGAGAAGTAGCACGTGCCTTACTGAAAACTTCCAGGAGGTCATGGTATTTAGTGGGAATGGCAGAGACATCCAAAGCCTTGCTAATGCCCTGAGGAGGATGTCTCGGGACGGCTGTGCTGCTTTAAGACAGTGGGAATGGCAGAGACATCCAAAGCCTTACTAATGCCCTGAGGAGGACGTCTCGGGACGGCTGTGCTGCTTTAAGACAGTGGGAATGGAAAAATGGGCTCTAACCCAGGATGGAGCTCATGGTCCAGTCAATAACAGGGTTGTGTTTTTGGAGCCAGGAAAATCCAAAGACAACAGGAACATGGGGAGATGCAATGAGGAGGAACTGTATGGCCTCACTGTGGTTTCCTGAAACCTGTATATGAACTGGCACTGTACTATGGGTGACTCTTCCAATTGAGCGGCCGTCCAGTGCCCTTGCATCCATGGGGACAGAGAGGGGTTGAGGGAATACCAAGTTCAGAAACAATAGCAGCTTCCATAAAACTTTCATCAGCCCCAGAGTCAATGAGCACTCAGAGAGACTTAGATTGGTCTCCCCAAAGCAAAAGCACAAAAAAAGGAGTGCGGGTGATGGGAATTAGGAAACTCCCAGTCTGGCTCACCAGAGTACTTGTACCCACCAGAGACAATGGTTTCCTAACAGGGCAGGTAGCTATATAATGTTGTCATGACGTGGCCCTCTTTGGGAACAGCAAGCACCATCCCCCTCTCTCTGCACCATACCCCCCCTCTCTCTCTCTCTCTCTCTCTCTCTCTCTCTCTTTTCTTTCTCTCACCACCTCTCTCTCTTCCACCTACACCCAGGCTCTGTTAGGCAGGTCATAAACTCCTAGAGGAGTTTCTCTCCTCATGGCTAGAGTATAGAGAGAGTGAGATTCACAGGAGAATCACAGAACTTGAGAACTGAACAATGTCCATGTTTTGGAGAATGTGTACACGGTCGGGGAAGAATCCAGCTAAGAACTGGTCGATTTTGTACAATTTTGTGAAACTCATGAGAGACAATAAAGCCACATTACTATAACTATGTTTATACAAGAGTCTCAGTTGTGAGGCTTGCGTCTAATTGTTGTATAAAATGAATGAGTAAAGATGAAACTATTTGTGAAATTATGTAATGTGATTTTAAGCTGTTTAATGAAGGAAACTCCAATTCCCTTTGGAGTTTAACTAAATCATTGGCCCGCCCCATGAGCACAGACATTGATCTGGCGTCATGGGACAGCCCCTTTCTACTGTTACGAATATAACCCCCACCTGAAGGATTTCCTATCAGACCAGTTTACCTCAATTACCAGGAGAGGGCTAAGGTTTGAGACCAGACCAGTACCTCATCACAGTGGGAGCTAAGATTTGAGTAGATTGCTGAATCGCTTAACCATGGTTAAACTCTGAGACTATCGATCCGACAGAGTAAGAGAAAATGTTAGTCTACAGCTAGGAATTCTATACCATAGATTGCGAAGGCCGACAACTGCTGAAACATCTATCTATAAAAACATTTCTGAATGGGACTCTGTGAACTATCCATTCTATCCACGGAAGAGAGAGAGGGCAGACAAACTCCAACAGAAACACACTTTCAACAGAGATCACGACAACACACTGAGCGTAAATAAATATATTGAATGCAATTATTCCCGAATGAGTGAGCATTCATGTGCAAAGGATTAGAAGTTAAATTGTTCTAATTATCAACTGTGTAGTGACTCTTTTGTCTTGCGCGCCCTTCTCAGTCCCTTTGTCTACCAAGCCACCATACCGGTTTAGCCCACTAGGGGTCATACCGGTTTAGCCCACTAGGGGTCATACCGGTTTAGCCCACTAGGGGTCATACCGGTTTAGCCCACCAGGGCAAATCCCCTATTATTTCCTTATAACCATATCTACTTTGTTTGTTTGTTTGTGCATTTCTGTGATTATTTAGTTAGTTAATAAATAAATGATTGAGACAATTGATGTATGGTTGATTCATAGTGAAGACTGGGTTCGTGCAGATAACCAACAATTTATGACATTTGGAATGAGACTAACTTGAGGTAAGAATAACTCATTAATTAGAAGACTAATTGATCAGATATTAAAATATCTGAAAGTTATATTAGGAAAATTATAACTTTGTAATCTGAGTATTTTCATTGGTGCCCCGACTTCCTAGTTCATTAAATTTATCTGGTTAGTTAATCACGTAATGATAATTACAGAGAATTGATTTGATAATCTAACGGTCTTCATTTTAATGATGCCAAAGACACGACAATGTCCTGCCCCTCCACAGTATAGACAACAGTTTGAACTCAGCCTACGTGAGCATTTCCCAACCAATAACCCGTTGTTGATGATTCTCGGGGAACCTCGGGTGTTTTCGGCTCTCCTCAGAAATACACACTTTGGGGATTTCCAGATTCCTTAGGACGAGTGCCATCATCAGACTAATGAGTGTTCCCGTGGCCCAACCTCCTCTCATACCGGTGTTCTCATTGGCGGCCATCAATCCTAATCAAAAGGGCAACAAGGGAATCGAGGTCCAGTGGTATTTCCCGAGCTGCGAGCTCGTCCTTTATCCCCTCCGACAGTCCATAGAGTAAGACATTACATTACATTTACATTTAAGTCATTTAGCAGACGCTTTTATCCAGAGCGACTTACAAATTGGTGCATTCACCTTATGACATCCAGTGGAACAGTCACTTTACAATAGTGCATCTAAATCTTAAAGGGGGGGGGGAATACTTATCCTATCCTAGGTATTCCTTAAAGAGTTGGGGTTTCAGGTGTCTCCGGAAGGTGGTGATTGACTCCGCTGTCCTGGCGTCGTGAGGGAGTTTGTTCCACCATTGGGGGGCCAGAGCAGCGAACAGTTTTGACTGGGCTGAGCGGGAGCTGTACTTCCTCAGTGGTAGGGAGGCGAGCAGGCCAGAGGTGGATGAACGCAGTGCCCTTGTTTGGGTGTAGGGCCTGATCAGAGCCTGGAGGTACTGAGGTGCCGTTCCCCTCACAGCTCCGTAGGCAAGCACCATGGTCTTGTAGCGGATGCGAGCTTCAACTGGAAGCCAGTGGAGAGAACGGAGGTGTCGGACAGAGCCTCCGAACTCTCAGCGGCCGATGTGCGAAAAGTCTGCCACACTACGGGAGTTCTAATGTACCTGCAGTAGTTTTCGAGCCGCCTCCCGGCACCGGAGAATCGAAAACCTTCCTCAATTCTGAGATGAATTCCTCCAAGCTTTGGCACACAGCAGATTGCTGCTCCCACACAGCAGTTGCCCAGGAGAGTGCTCTTCCAGACATTAACGTGATTATATACGCTATCCTCGATCGGTCCGACCGGAATGAAGAGTGCTGGAGTTTGAAGATGAGAGAGCACTGGGAAAGGAACGCCCGGCAGGTAGCAGAATTGCCTGCATAACGTTCTGGAAGAGGTAAGCGCGGCTCTCGGGAAGCCGGGGTAGGTTGAACCAATTCACCACTAGTAGAAAGGTTACTGAGTGGTTGGGAGGTGTCAGATGTGGCGTGCTGCCTATGAGCTAATTCACTGATTTGCTGCATTATAGCCTTGAACCCTTGGTCATGGCGTTCCGTCAGGGAACGAAGCCCTTCCAAAAGGTCCTGAAGTACCTCCTCATGCCTCCCAATGGTGGCTCCCTGCAGGGAGATAATGTGACGGAGCTGGTCCAAGTCTGCTGGGTCTGTCATGGCCAGTTCGTACTATAACGGCACAAGGCGAGACCCAGATGCAGACATGGGAGGCAGATGGTAGAGCTCCGATATTTATTATAACAAAGGGAATAGGCAAAGGCAGGTCGGGGACAGGCGAGAGTTCATAAACCAGGTCATTGTCCAAACAGTACTAGATGATAGGCAGTCTCGAGGTCAGGCCAGGCAGGGGTCAGAAACCAGATCCGAGTCCAAAGTCAGAACAGGCAGAGTGGTCAGGCAGGCGACTTCAGAGTCAGGACAGGCAAGGGTCGAAACCAGGAGGACTAGAAACAAACAGAGACTGGGTAAAATAGGAGCAAGGAAGAACGCTGGTTGACTTGGCAAACAAGACAAACTGGCACAGAGAGACAGGAAACACAGGGATATATACACAAGGGATAATAAGGGACACCTGGAGGTGGTGGGGACAATCAAAAGGACAGGAGAACCAGATCAGGGTGTGACAGGGAAAAGGGTGTCTTGTGGGATGCAGCTATAATCTCCATGCTTTCCCCCCACATAATGTTGTATTGTTCAAATCAAATGTATTTATATAGCCCTTCGTACATCAGCTGATATCTCAAAGTGCTGTACAGAAACCCAGACAGAACCCCAAAACCCCAAACAGCAAGCAATGCAGGTGTAGAAGCACGGTGGCTAGGAAAAACTCCCTAGAAAGTCCAAAACCTAGGAAGAAGCCTAGAGAGGAACAAGGCTATGTGGGGTGGCCAGTCCTCTTCTGGCTGTGCCGGGTGGAGATTATAACAAAACATGGCCAAGATGTTCACGTGTTCATAAATGACCAGCATGATCGAATAATAATAAGGCAGAACAGTTGAAACTGGAGCAGTAGCACGGTCTGGTGGACTGGGGACAGCAAGAAGTCATCATGTCAGGTAGTCCTGGGGCATGGTCCTAGGGCTCAGGTCTCAGGTCAGGTTCTTCTGTTGGTTATTTAAATCATGTTATTTGGAGAGTTAATTAATGGTGATATCTTGCCATCTATTGCTCTCTGATTCTCACTCCTGTTGGGATGTCAAGCAGGTGGCTGTCTGTGGGGTTGCTGTCAGAGAGCAGTGGAATGGCTTTGGAATATTCATTTTAAAAAGGCTCATGATCATCACTGCCATAGTATGGGATGGATTGGTAGGTGGGTGGGTGGGTGGCATTCATTACAAATGGTTAGGTTAAGTTTAGGCATTCATTACAAATGGTTAGGTTAAGTTTAGGCATTCATTACAAATGGTTAGGTTAAGTTCAGGCATTCATTACAAATGGTTAGGTTAAGTTTAGGCATTCGGGTTTGGGACAGGGTAAAAAAAGTTACAACGCCAAACTTTTTTCCAAATTAACTCCATAATATCGACAGAAACATGGCAAACGTTGTTTAGAATCAATCCTCAAGGTGTTTTTCACATATCTATTCGATGATAAGTCATTCGTGGCAGTTTGGTTTCTCCTCTGAACCACATGGTAAAATACACGCAGCTGGAGATTGCGCAATAACCAAGGACACCAAGCGGGGCACCTGGTAAATGTAGTCTCTTATGGTCAATCTTCCAATGATATGCCTACAAATACGTCACAATGCTGCAGACACCTTGGGGAAACGACAGAAGGTGTAGGCTCATTCCTTGCACATTCACAGCCATATAAGGAGACATTGGAACAAAGTGCATTCAAAATCTGGGGCATTTCCTGTTTGAAATTTCATCTTGGTTTCGCCTGTAGCATCAGTTCTGTGGCACTCACAGATAATATCTTTGCAGATTTGGAAATGTCAGAGTGTTTTCCTTCTAAAACAGTCAATTATATGCATAGTCGAGCATCTTTTCGCGACAAAATATCTTGTTTAAAACGGGAATGTTTTTTTTTACCCAAAACTTAAAAGAGCGCCCCCTATATCGAAGAAGTTAAGTTTAGGCATTCATTACAAATGGTTAGGTTAAGTTCAGACATTCATTACAAATGGTTAGGTTAAGTTCAGGCATTCAAATGGTTAGGTTAAGTTCAAATTCATTACAAATGGTTAGGTTAAGTTCAGACATTCATTACAAATGGTTAGGTTAAGTTCAGACATTCATTACAAATGGTTAGGTTAAGTTCAGACATTCATTACAAATGACATTCATTACAAATGGTTAGGTTAAGTTCAGACATTCATTACAAATGGTTAGGTTAAGTTCAGACATTCATTACAAATGGTTAGGTTAAGTTCAGACATTCATTACAAATGGTTAGGTTAAGTTCAGGCATTCATTACAAATGGTTAGGTTAAGTTCAGACATTCATTACAAATGGTTAGGTTAAGTTCAGACATTCATTACAAATGGTTAGGTTAAGTTCAGACATTCATTACAAATGGTTAGGTTAAGTTCAGACATTCATTACAAATGGTTAGGTTAAGTTCAGACATTCATTACAAATGGTTAGGTTAAGTTCAGACATTCATTACAAATGGTTAGGTTAAGTTCAGAGTTGGTTAGGTTAAGTTCAGGTTAGGTTAAGTTCAGACATTCATTACAAATGGTTAGGTTAAGTTCAGGCATTCATTACAAATGGTTAGGTTAAGTTCAGGCATTCATTACAAATGGTTAGGTTAAGTTCAGACATTCATTACAAATGGTTAGGTTAAGTTCAGACATTCATTACAAATGGTTAGGTTAAGTTCAGACATTCATTACAAATGGTTAGGTTAAGTTCAGGCATTCATTACAAATGGTTAGGTTAAGTTCAGACATTCATTACAAATGGTTAGGTTAAGTTCAGACATTCATTACAAATGGTTAGGTTAAGTTCAGGCATTCATTACAAATGGTTAGGTTAAGTTCAGACATTCATTACAAATGGTTAGGTTAAGTTCAGCCATTCATTACAAATGGTTAGGTTAAGTTTAGGCATTCGGGTTTGGGACAGGGTAAAAAAAGTTACAACGCCAAACTTTTTTCCAAATTAACTCCATAATATCGACAGAAACATGGCAAACGTTGTTTAGAATCAATCCTCAAGGTGTTTTTCACATATCTATTCGATGATAAGTCATTCGTGGCAGTTTGGTTTCTCCTCTGAACCACATGGTAAAATACACGCAGCTGGAGATTGCGCAATAACCAAGGACACCAAGCGGGGCACCTGGTAAATGTAGTCTCTTATGGTCAATCTTCCAATGATATGCCTACAAATACGTCACAATGCTGCAGACACCTTGGGGAAACGACAGAAGGTGTAGGCTCATTCCTTGCACATTCACAGCCATATAAGGAGACATTGGAACAAAGTGCATTCAAAATCTGGGGCATTTCCTGTTTGAAATTTCATCTTGGTTTCGCCTGTAGCATCAGTTCTGTGGCACTCACAGATAATATCTTTGCAGATTTGGAAATGTCAGAGTGTTTTCCTTCTAAAACAGTCAATTATATGCATAGTCGAGCATCTTTTCGCGACAAAATATCTTGTTTAAAACGGGAATGTTTTTTTTTACCCAAAACTTAAAAGAGCGCCCCCTATATCGAAGAAGTTAAGTTTAGGCATTCATTACAAATGGTTAGGTTAAGTTCAGACATTCATTACAAATGGTTAGGTTAAGTTCAGGCATTCATTACAAATGGTTAGGTTAAGTTCAGACATTCATTACAAATGGTTAGGTTAAGTTCAGACATTCATTACAAATGGTTAGGTTAAGTTCAGACATTCATTACAAATGGTTAGGTTAAGTTCAGACATTCATTACAAATGGTTAGGTTAAGTTCAGACATTCATTACAAATGGTTAGGTTAAGTTCAGGCATTCATTACAAATGGTTAGGTTAAGTTCAGACATTCATTACAAATGGTTAGGTTAAGTTCAGGCATTCATTACAAATGGTTAGGTTAAGTTCAGACATTCATTACAAATGGTTAGGTTAAGTTCAGACATTCATTACAAATGGTTAGGTTAAGTTCAGACATTCATTACAAATGGTTAGGTTAAGTTCAGACATTCATTACAAATGGTTAGGTTAAGTTCAGACATTCATTACAAATGGTTAGGTTAAGTTCAGGCATTCATTACAAATGGTTAGGTTAAGTTCAGACATTCATTACAAATGGTTAGGTTAAGTTCAGACATTCATTACAAATGGTTAGGTGAAGTTCAGGCATTCATTACAAATGGTTAGGTTAAGTTCAGGCATTCATTACAAATGGTTAGGTTAAGTTCAGGCATTCATTACAAATGGTTAGGTTAAGTTCAGACATTCATTACAAATGGTTAGGTTAAGTTCAGACATTCATTACAAATGGTTAGGTTAAGTTCAGACATTCATTACAAATGGTTAGGTTAAGTTCAGGCATTCATTACAAATGGTTAGGTTAAGTTCAGACATTCATTACAAATGGTTAGGTTAAGTTCAGGCATTCATTACAAATGGTTAGGTTAAGTTCAGGCATTCATTACAAATGGTTAGGTTAAGTTCAGACATTCATTACAAATGGTTAGGTTAAGTTCAGCCATTCATTACAAATGGTTAGGTTAAGTTTAGGCATTCGGGTTTGGGACAGGGTAAAAAAAGTTACAACGCCAAACTTTTTTCCAAATTAACTCCATAATATCGACAGAAACATGGCAAACGTTGTTTAGAATCAATCCTCAAGGTGTTTTTCACATATCTATTCGATGATAAGTCATTCGTGGCAGTTTGGTTTCTCCTCTGAACCACATGGTAAAATACACGCAGCTGGAGATTGCGCAATAACCAAGGACACCAAGCGGGGCACCTGGTAAATGTAGTCTCTTATGGTCAATCTTCCAATGATATGCCTACAAATACGTCACAATGCTGCAGACACCTTGGGGAAACGACAGAAGGTGTAGGCTCATTCCTTGCACATTCACAGCCATATAAGGAGACATTGGAACAAAGTGCATTCAAAATCTGGGGCATTTCCTGTTTGAAATTTCATCTTGGTTTCGCCTGTAGCATCAGTTCTGTGGCACTCACAGATAATATCTTTGCAGATTTGGAAATGTCAGAGTGTTTTCCTTCTAAAACAGTCAATTATATGCATAGTCGAGCATCTTTTCGCGACAAAATATCTTGTTTAAAACGGGAATGTTTTTTTTTTACCCAAAACTTAAAAGAGCGCCCCCTATATCGAAGAAGTTAAGTTTAGGCATTCATTACAAATGGTTAGGTTAAGTTCAGACATTCATTACAAATGGTTAGGTTAAGTTCAGGCATTCATTACAAATGGTTAGGTTAAGTTCAGACATTCATTACAAATGGTTAGGTTAAGTTCAGACATTCATTACAAATGGTTAGGTTAAGTTCAGACATTCATTACAAATGGTTAGGTTAAGTTCAGACATTCATTACAAATGGTTAGGTTAAGTTCAGACATTCATTACAAATGGTTAGGTTAAGTTCAGACATTCATTACAAATGGTTAGGTTAAGTTCAGACATTCATTACAAATGGTTAGGTTAAGTTCAGGCATTCATTACAAATGGTTAGGTTAAGTTCAGACATTCATTACAAATGGTTAGGTTAAGTTCAGACATTCATTACAAATGGTTAGGTGAAGTTCAGGCATTCATTACAAATGGTTAGGTTAAGTTCAGGCATTCATTACAAATGGTTAGGTTAAGTTCAGGCATTCATTACAAATGGTTAGGTTAAGTTCAGACATTCATTACAAATGGTTAGGTTAAGTTCAGACATTCATTACAAATGGTTAGGTTAAGTTCAGACATTCATTACAAATGGTTAGGTTAAGTTCAGGCATTCATTACAAATGGTTAGGTTAAGTTCAGACATTCATTACAAATGGTTAGGTTAAGTTCAGGCATTCATTACAAATGGTTAGGTTAAGTTCAGGCATTCATTACAAATGGTTAGGTTAAGTTCAGACATTCATTACAAATGGTTAGGTTAAGTTCAGGCATTCATTACAAATGGTTAGGTTAAGTTCAGACATTCATTACAAATGGTTAGGTTAAGTTCAGACATTCATTACAAATGGTTAGGTTAAGTTCAGGCATTCATTACAAATGGTTAGGTGAAGTTCAGACATTCATTACAAATGGTTAGGTTAAGTTCAGACATGCATTACAAATGGTTAGGTTAAGTTCAGACATTCATTACAAATGGTTAGGTTAAGTTCAGACATTCATTACAAATGGTTAGGTTAAGTTCAGACATTCATTACAAATGGTTAGGTTAAGTTCAGACATTCATTACAAATGGTTAGGTTAAGTTCAGGCATTCGGGTTTGGGACAGGGTAAAAAAAAGTTTTTTTTTTAAAGTGCCCATTACTGGGGTTGAACACGCAACACTCTGAGCCATCACTACTCTGTAAGATCCACCGAAGTGCTGACACACACACACACACACACACACACACACACACACACACACACACACACACACACACACACACACACACACACACACACACACACACACACACACACACACACACACACACACACACACACACACACAATGCACAGTAACATGATTAGCATACAATACACAAATTCACACACTATTACACACACCTCCAGTAGGTGATGAGTAATTATGCAGATGTGTCCAGGGTGTAAAGTGTTACGTGCTAGTCTACTGTATGAGTAAACTCTGCTGACTAACCTAAACCTCGGGGGTCCTCTTCAAAGGCTTCGGTTCAAGCAGCAGCTATTAAAGGCTTTATAGGAGCTGTGTTGCTTAAGTGTGTGTGTGTGTGTGTGTGTGTGTGTGTGTGTGTGTGTGTGTGTGTGTGTGTGTGTGTGTGTGTGTGTGTGTGTGTGTGTGTGTGTGTGTGTGTGTGTGTGTGTGTGTGTGTGTGTGTGTGTGTGTGTGTGTGTGTGTGTGTGTGTGTGTGTGTGTGTGTGTGGTGTGTGCATGTTTAGACACTCAGAGGTGGGAGAGTGAGAAACTCGTAATGCAAATACATTCCTCCAACTAATTATCCTTGATGATAACAAGTGAATCTCGGAAGCCTGGCTTTGGTTGTGGAAGACAACAGGAAATTATATTCCTCTCAGTAGCTACCTGTGTGATGCCCTATTCTTCACAGTTCCTGGGAAGAAAATACAGGGCATTCGTCCCAAATGGCACCATATTCCCTATATAGTGCATTACTTTTGACCAGAGTCACATGGGCCCTGTTCCAAATAGGGTGCCATTTGGGACACACTCAGTGTCGCCATGGTTCCGATTGCTGTGTCAACAGTCATGGTGTTACCATGGTGTTATCAGTCACCGTGTCACGCCCCCACTCAAGTCCCAATTACGCCCTGACGGTGTAGCAGTTTGAGGGACAGTTTGAGGGACAGGTTGAGCGACGGTGTGTCAGTCTGTCAGAGTTGGACTGATCCCATGGAGTGTTAGATTACAGAGCTCCTGCCTGAATCACAAATACTGGTTGCATCCCAAATGGCAACCTATTCCCTATATTGTGGATGAAATAGGGAATAAGCCCTGGTCAAAATGATTGCACTATAAAGGGAACAGGATGTCATTTGGGACTCAGTAACAGCCATGTCTCTCTCTCTCTCTCTCTCTCTCTCTCTCTCTCTCTCTCTCTCTCTCTCTCTCTCTCTCTCTCTCTCTCTCTCTCTCTCTCTCTCTCTCTCTCTCTCTCTCTCTCTCTCTCTCTCTCTCTCTCTCTCTCTCTCTCTCTCTCTCTCTCTCTCTCTCTCTCTCTCAGTGCATCTCTAAGACATGTTGCAGTGGGTGGCCTGAGCTCTCACAAGCCTTTTCCTTTTACTACTGGAATCAATCTCTTCCCATTAGAGAACAGTACACACCCTATGTGGGAGGCACTTGTTGCTTTTATTGGCGAATGGCTGTGTGAATGTTCTCCCTGTCCCTCCACAATATCTCTCTTGTTGAACTTCCTTTCTCATCTGAGTTCTGTGGCTGTACACCTGTCACCTATTGACTGTCTTCAATGAGTAACCACACACACAAGCACATACACATACACCTCTCCCCCCACCATCTCCATCTTGTCCCCTTCTCTCTGCCCCTGACATAATGACTTGTTGGCGCTCTTAATTTGCCAGAGAGGGAGATCTTATTAAGAGCATGTAATTCCCCCTGGGGTTCTCTGGCATCTCCTTGATTAAAGTGGAGTTGAGGGGTGGAGGGAGGGAGGGGCGGAGGGAGGAGGATGGCGGGAAGAATGAGGAGGAAAGAGGCGGCTGCTGTAAATATCACGAGGGGGAAAGTAAAGGTGTGTTCTCTTTGTTTTAAATCTCTCCCTACCTCCCTGCCCACCACTCTCTCGCCGCCTGCTCCCGAGCCACAGAACACCAGATTTGTCATGAATTAAACCACTGCTAGCCTGGGGCCAGAGCTGGCCAGGGTGGCACTGCTTTAAAGCTAACAAAGGGGTTTCATGCTCTTCAGTTAGGTGGTTCACTGTTAGATATGTGGGTATAGGGGATATGCCCCCATAATACTGCCATGGGAAATGTAGTCGAATAGAATTGTGGTCAACATATCCCCAATTGCTGTTGTTTATATCTCAGTTATGTGTGCAACCGATGTACTATTGAAGTAAATCATATATATATATATTTTTTTTGCTTCTGTGATTTGCACACATGGTGCAGAATGTTGCAGGTATATACAGTGCATTCGGAAAGAATTCACACCCCTTGACTTTTTGTTACGTTACACCATTATTCTAAAATGGATTAAATCGTTTTTCCCCTCATCAATCTACACACAATACCCCATAGTGACGAAGCAAAAATAGATTTGTAGAAATGTTTGCAAATGTGTAAAAAAATAAGAATATTTACATAAGGATTCAGACCCTTTTTGCAGCCTTTTTGTAGCAATTATAGCCTTGAGTCTTCTTCGCTATGACTCTACAAGCTTGGCACACCTGTATTTGGAGAGTTTTTCCCATTCTTCTCTGCAGATCCTCTCAAGCTCTGTCAGGTAGGATGGGGAGCATTGCTGTACAGCTATTTTCAGATCTCTCCAGAGATGTTTGATCGGGTTTAAGTCTGGGCTCTGATAGGGCCACTCAAGGACATTCAAAGACTTGTCCCAAAGCCACTCCTGCTTTATCTTTGTTATGTGCTTAGTGTCGTTGTACTGTTGGAAGGTGAATCTCCACCGCAGTCTGAGGTCCTGAGTGCTCTGGAACAGGTTTTCATCAAGGATCTCTCTGTACTTTTCTCTGTTCATCTTTCCCACGATCATGACTAGTCTCCCAGTCCCTGATGCTGAAAACCATCCCCATAGCATGATGCTGCCACCACTAGGGTTGTTTGCTTTGACCATATTACCGTCACACCGGCGGTCACAAAGTCATGAAGGCAGTCAAATTCCATGTGACCGTTTAGTCACGGTAATTAGGCTTCTCCAAGCTCTGATGCTACTCATGGTCATTAGTAGCCTACCAAACGTGCTAACTGCCTGGTACTCAGCACTCTATTGTCCCTATCATCACTCTGACATCAATACAAATGTAGTTGAAAATCTAATCAAACACTTCATGAGAGCCATGTGCTCATGTTGCGCTACATTTTTATAGGTTATGATTTCATGAAAAATACAGAGTGATGGCCTCTATTAAAAAGAGGATGATCCCATCAGATTTCTATAGACTAGGCCTACTATGTTTATTTCACAACTTTCCTAATATTAAGCACATTGCTTCTCTTTACAACAGGAGTATAGCCTACCTGGCTGGCATGAAAATGAACCATGGGAAAATCGTCCTCCATTCGTATTTAAGTGCGTAGATTTTTTTCCGGCTAAACCCTGATTCGAGACAGATGTATGATAATGGTCCATTCTAAATCAAAACAAATTTCACACATATATTATTTAGTGTATGTAAAGACAAAATTAAATGATGGGTGACAATATTAGCCTATCACTCGTGAATTATGACCAGCATAAGAAACTGCCTTTTGCAACTTTTTTAAATAATTGTTGCACACCTCATGTAGCCTAGCCCATAGGCCTATCTGTTTTGATAAGGTTTGTATCACAACTAAAGTGGCCAAATAACTTCTTAAAATTAAGCACATTAATCCGCTTTACAAGGTGTTTAGAGCCTAACTGGCAACCTAATAAGCAGCACGTTTGAGGAAAATAATTGTGCACCTTTATAATAAAAGCATTACATGCATAATCAAATTTGCAATCCCTTTTGATAATGGTGTTTTCCCGCTATAAAAATAGGTACTTGAAGGCTTGGTTTTTGCTCTGACATGCACTGTCAACTGTGGGTGTAATCTCCAATCAAGTTGTAGAAACATCTCAAGGATGATCAATGGAAACAGGATGAACCTGAGCTCAAATTTGAGTCTCATAGCAAAGGGTCTGAATACTTATGTAAATAAGGTATTCCTATTTTTTTATTTTAATACAATTTTCATTTAATCCATAATAGAATAAGGCTGTAACGTAACAAAATGTGGAAAAGGGGAAGGGGTCTGAATACTTTCCGAATGCACTGTACCTACTGCAAAATGGTAAGAGGATAATCTTGTTCGGCAGTAAAACTTTCCAGGCAGTAAAACTTTCCA
The DNA here is from genome assembly GCF_021184085.1 of Oncorhynchus gorbuscha. Classification (NCBI taxonomy): domain Eukaryota; kingdom Metazoa; phylum Chordata; class Actinopteri; order Salmoniformes; family Salmonidae; genus Oncorhynchus; species Oncorhynchus gorbuscha. Next base: position 21,945,533 of record NC_060187.1, on the reverse strand, counting down.
GTCATACACACCACCGTCTTATTATGTCCTTAATACCCCCCCCCCCCCAGCCACAGATTCTCTGGGAAAATCCTAAGTGGTAACCGATACCCATCTGGTATCTGGGATCGTCTGAGCGACCTGTCCTGAGTGGCAAATTATACCCATCTGGGATCGTCTGAGCAACCTGTCCTGAGTGGCAAATTATACCCAACTGGGATCGTCTGAGCGACCTCTCAGCCCTTATAGACACTCAGTAGAGAGGTCCCATCTGCCTGCAGTAACCAAGAGAGCAGAGTACATAGAAATATAATTACTAGAATGTACATTCTCAATCAAGTCAATGTACTGTGATTCTGTAATTCTATATTTATTTGGCAGCACAACAACTCAGAGCTCATTATCAGGGGAATTCTCTCTCTGTCTGTCTGGACGGAGCATGGCTGGCTGGCTCCTGGCTCATTTCCCAACATGTAAACAGCACCACGAGAGCTGCTGCTTAATGATGCGTCCATGTGGTGACAGGTGCTTTTCTGTACCTGACACGCACAAACCAAACTAATCTTAACTTAAACCTGACATGTGTCTTTCAGACATTACAGAATGACTCACAACCAGCCCCCCCTCTCCCCTCTCGTTCATTCTCTCTGGCCACCCATCACCAGTGCACATTTTCTTTCAGGGCACTCCATCAATTGAGGGGAGACTTTGCTGACTGTGTTGACTTGTAGACCTGAATGTTCCTGTGTCTGACTGTCAAAGTGAGGCTGAGAGGGTATCAGAATAGGTCATTAAGTAGCAGTAGCCATCAGGGGGGACAGGGATACTGGCATCACCATGTCTGCCCCCAGGGCCTATCAGAGAGCTCTGAGCATCCTGTACATGATCTGGGCCTCTATTCGCGTACTGTAGCTAGGGGAGCAGAGGCTTCTTTAGACACTCAGCCTCATACATGTACATCTCCTGTAGCCCTGTGTGTCTTTACTATCCTCCACCCCCAACCCCTGTGCAAGTCCCTCCTCTGTCCCCCCGGCCTGTCTTCATCTGGGCTGATCGTGTTTCTGTGTGCTCTGTACTAAGCAGGCTGGTGCATTACATGAGGAATGTGTGGCTGTAGCTGGTGCCAAACACCTTGTCATAGCATTACTGTAGAGAACAATAGTCTCAGTGTGGAGAGGCTCTGCTCCTCTCTCTCGCAACATGCCCTGGGCATCACGGCTCAACCACCAGCCGTTACACTTAGGTCAGACTTTGGCTGGTGCAGTGGGTTTGGTCAGAAAACGTAGTACTCAATCTAGGGAATAGGGTGCCATTTCAGACGCTGCTTCTCTCTCTCTCAGATAGTTCTTAACCAACCAACCAGCACTCACCTGACTCAACATGGCTGTGGGTCAGGGTGCTGACGTGTCTTGTTTGGGATGAAAAAGTAGTATCTGCATGACAAAGCAATCATTGTAGCTAAGTTATGTGTAGTCACAGACAGGAGAGTTCTAAGTTACTGTCCTGCATTATACTGTTATACTGTTCAAATACTACAGTTAACCGTTCCATTAAATATTGTTTACCATTTGGCATATTTGTTTTCCTGCAAAGCAGACAGTCAGTATTCCCTTAAGACGATGGCAGTAAAGGAAGCTATGGGATTACATGCTGAGGCATGTGGAATCCTTCTCTCTCTCCCAGGTATGGAGTGGGAGCAGAGACAGAGATGGCAAGACAACAGGAATGGAAATTGACAGTTAAGTCATTTACAATGGCATGCTAAGAAGTTTTGGTTACCCTACCCTATTGATAAAGAGATGATGGAGGGCAAGTTGACAGCAGTTTGTCTCCGTCCCAAATGGCCCCCTATTCCGTATATAGTGTACTACTTTTAACCAGACCCATATAGGCCCAGGGCAAAAATAGTCCACTAAATAGGGAATAGGGTGGCATTTGGGATAACGCATGTTGAGTGACAGGGGCAGACAGACAGGACATGTCTGTACACCATCACTCTTGTGTGTAAATAGCTTCTAACTGACAGACTATCAGCTGCTTCACAATGGCAGCTCTCTTTCTATAGAGAGATTAGCTGGGTGGGAAACTACAATCCTCAATTTGAAGAATTCCTTCCAAGATAGTGGGTAGATTAGGTGGGGTACCTTTTCCAAAGAATAGGTAATCCTAGCCTGGTTAATGCTGTACTCACTATTGTTTCACTTGTAAGCACAGCTTTCAGTCTGCTTTAACTAGGCTATAGTGATTTTCCTCCTTAGAAATACATTACTGGGTAGCTATTAGTGAACATACCATTTATGATAGTAACAAATCTCAGGCATTCATATCCAGTGTCAAGCTGACAGGAAAATACAACACTTCCATGAGCAACAACAAGTCTGCCATTCATCTTTTGTGGTAGAGAATGCTACTAAGGCTGCTCTTGGGAGAGTGACACTTGCCAAGACAGGGGAGAGAGAGAGAGAGAGAGAGAGAGAGAGAGAGAGAGAGAGAGAGAGAGAGAGAGAGAGAGAGAGAGAGAGAGAGAGAGAGAGAGAGAGAGAGAGAGAGAGAGAGAGAGAGAGAGAGAGAGAGAGAGAGAGAGAGAGAGACTTATAAGATGGTCCCCTTGTAGTTTTAGTTTTATGGGAACATCCCCACCTTCCCTTGGGGTACTATTACAGTCTGCCATCTCTTAATGTGACACTGAACAGACAAAGACGCACATGGGCGAACGGTTCCTCATGTCATCCTCACCAGATGACGATGCACTTCTTCCACAGTGTGAATAGAGATGACACCAAATGGTTAAGCTCCAACTCTTATTATGTGAGGATGGAGAGAAGAGGCTGTTCTTGCCTCGGTCAGAGCCCAGCGAGGGAGCAGCACTGATAGGCTAGGTGTTTCCCAGGGACAATCAGCCAGCCAGCCAGTCAGCCAGCTGCCCAGGCCGCAATCCCAATCAGCCAGCCGCCCAGTCAACCCCTTTCTTCAGTCCCCTGGGTTATTTTGACAGGCTCAGTGTTTCCCAAAGCCAGCCCACCTGCCAGCCAGCCAACCTGCTTAACAGCCCAACTACCCAACCCCTCCTCAGATTCCTCTGGGTCATTTCTCTCTGTCTCCACTGGATCCTCCCTCCCTTTCACAGCCAGTCTTAAGCTCTTAATTAAAGGATTTCCCAGTGTGTCACTGTACTCTTCTGTACTGTTCCAACTCTCTCGGAACCAGACATTTGCGTCATTGTGTGTGTCCTAAATGCCAATCGGTTCCTTTTATGGTGCACTACCTTTGACCAAGGCCCCTAGGGTTCTTGTAAAAAGTAGTGCACTATAAAGGATGATATTGGGGACGTACATATTGTCCTCAGATGGTACAGCACATCTTTTGGACATTTTCTCACATTATGGTGAAAGATCTTACAGAATCATGCATAGATCATGAGTATAAAACATCTACTCATGAATAGATGATCTCAATGTTGGTTATGTCACTAGTACTGCACAAGCATACGTATCTGCACTTCACTGTATGTGTGAGTGTGATGCTTTTGGTCACAGTGAATATCAACAAGTCTGGATGAATCCCAAATAAACTATATTCCCTGTATAGTACACATCCTCTGTCTCCTCATGGTGCCAGAGAGAATGATTGGGTTTCTGTACCAATAGACACCATTCTCCTAATAAATGACCCTTCTACACTCCTTGCTGTTGCCCATAAGAAAAAACACTGGAACACATCACATAAAATCACATTTTCATATTTAGTTTCATGTTATCATATGTTGCTTTACATGTTGTCACATGTTATCACATTAGCTTCACATAAGATCACATTTGACATGTTTAAATGTGAAATTCATATGGTTTTTCTGTAAGGGTGACTCTCTCCTCTGCAGTACCTGTCATTGACAGAATCACAAATGTCTCCATCTCTCACGTTGTCAGGTTACTGTCAGACAAGGCTAACGACACGTAGTGGCCTGCGTCCCTAATGGTACCATTTTCCCTTTATAGTGCACTACTTTTGACCAGAGCCTATACTGCACTATAGGGAATAGGGTGTGATTTGGGGCGTAGGTAGTGCTGTCACATCACCTTACTCATCGATACAGGCTTGGCTGCTGGCCGTTGCGGTCGCAGATGTCTTTTGCAGTGTCACCGATGCAGCAGGTGTTGTTCTCTAATGTACTCTAGCTTGTCCCGTTGAAGTGCGTTCATTACTGTACCTGTGACACAGAGAACTTGGCAGAGGGACAGGATTCAATTGACAATACTGTTTCTGAACAAGTAACGTTTTTATTTCAACAGCAGCAAGAGGCAAATCAAACAGGTTTAGATAACAACATCAAGCCTGGTACAGATTCTGGTCCTATCTTCACTAGTTTTCTGGGATCAATTATTTCAAGGTCCTTCCCATGTATTTCCTTGCTTTCTAGAGCACCTGGAGATGGGGTATCTTTCCCCTTTCCACACACCATGGAAAAGGAGGGAAGCATGGAATGGGATTTCAGGCATTGATTTGATTACATTTTCATCCGTAATTTGGCAGTCTGGCTTTTGACCACACTTACCCCTGCAGATAGTCGGAGCAGGGCCCTCTCTCTATCTGAATGCAATCCGGTCTGAGTGAAATTGCGTCTCACACTCTCCACAGATCCATGACGAGAAATTCCGTAGGTGGATTAGTCCCGCCTTGGCCTAGCGATATTTACATTAGGGCTGGATTTCACAGCGTTTTAAAGGTGACCACCTCATCGCAGCTCAAGGTTGTGGGATGCACAGGCCAATCAACAAGGAGAGCACAGACCCTGACTGCCGGGGTGGTCTCATATCTCAAGATGTGATAGAAGGAGTCACTGGCTCTGTGTGTATGTGTGTGTGCGTGCGTGCATGCATTGGATGACTGGTGCATTAGCTCAGTATTTCTCAACCTTTTCATACCATGGGCATTGTAGAATACAGGTGTAGGATCAGTTTCTTACAGCAGGAAAGTAATCCTGCAGCAACAGGCAATGTGAATTATTGTATGGATTATCATGAATGGATATTTTTGTAAGGGTTGATAAATGGTTTGTTAGGGCAAATCAAATCTGAATTTTAAAGTGGAAATCACAAACTTTAGAAGCCTTTTTAAACTACGGATACACTACAAGTATGCATTTCCTGCAACAACAGGGTGATCAAATGAAGATTGGGCACTTTTTCTTGGGCATCATATATATACTCATCACAACTCTTTCTCTGTCTTTCCAGAGGACCAGATCCCTCATGGGTTCCCCACCATAGACATGGGTCCCCAGCTGAAGGTGGTGGAGAAGACCAGGACAGCAACCATGCTGTGTGCTGCCAGTGGCAACCCTGACCCAGAGATCTCCTGGTTCAAAGACTTCCTCCCTGTAGATATCAACAGCAGCAACGGGCGAATCAAACAGCTCCGCTCAGGTACAGAGTCTCTGCACGGTCAACACATACTGTGCTAAAAAATTGCAGTACAAATTCTGCTGCTCTGCCACACGTGCAATGATGTCCGAGGGGAAGAAACAGTGGTCGTTGTTTGTAGTAGCTTATTTGTTGTTGTAATATCACAAACGGAAGTGGCACTTCCACCGCTAAGGATTCCAGCTTTAAAGATGTCAATAAGTGTTTTCTATTACATTTGACTGAATTAAGCTCCGTAATTACCTCAGCGGCTCCTCAGAGGGAATACCGCTGTGTTCTGTGCCTATGTTGCCTACAACAATAGGTTCAGGCAGCCATTCATCTTAACATTATAACCAACTAGCAGGCTCAGAACAACTCAGAAAGGTGGCCTGGATCCAAGCACCAATGACAACCGCTCAGAGCAAACCATTTGTCCATCCTCTATCACCTTATTTAGTAAAAGGAACCACAACAATGCTGTCCAGCTGTGCACAGCATACCTGCAGTGATTGGGCTGTTCCCTTTTCTACCGTCACCTTTGAGGAAAACATTTCATGGCCAACAGTTATTCCAACAGTACCTCTAGCCAGTAATGTGGCTGCCAAGCTGTGAACTTGCATTATCAATGTGCCATAGGCCTTTATTTATGCAAATATTGGAGTCCGGGTCCCTACTCCCTAAACCCTTAGCCCCAGTGCAACCTCCAAAAGCATTCCAGCTAGGCCTCAACTCTTGAACTCCTGGCAGCATAGAATATAATGTAGAAACTAGAGGCTTCCCCTCTGAACAGAGACACAGAGAAAGGAAAAGCTGAGAGACAGGCTATAGGATATCTCTGGTGTGTTGCAAATGACACCCTATTCCTTATAGTGCATTATAGGGCTCTGGTCAAAAGTATTACACTATAAAGGAAATAGGATGCAATTTGGGACACAGTCTATATGTAGCTTTGAAGCCTGTGGAAGTTGGAGTATTTTCCCAGGCAGGCCTCAGTTGCAGGGCCTCCGGTGAAGGACAGATCCTCCAACCATGCATTATTAACATGACAGCACTGCAATTTGGTTCAATTTGGTTCATAGCGCTGGCTTGCCTTTCTCCTCACACATAGCTTGGCTTGCCTTTCTCCTCACACATAGCTTGACTCCCAAATGGCACCCTATTCCTTTTATACTGCACTAATTTTGACCAGAGCCCTATGCTCCACTATTTAGGGATAGGGTGCTATTTGGGAAACATCCATAGTCCCACTGCAGTCAACCGCAGATGGGCATATGTATATTTTCTGTTCGTTTTTTAAAGTGCTGCCCGGTGGTTAATTGTCTGTCAGAGGAACCGAGTAAAATACAGCTGCACTAGTGCCATGCCATCAACTTGACATTCAAGCAATTTATTTGTTCCAATACAATTCATTATGCGCTAGTGAGATTACATTTGCTCATAAATTAGTATCCCTATTACAGGACCTTTATCCATCAAGGAATGCTAATAGCTCCATATTTCAATTTAAGACCTTTGCACTGCTGGCAAATGAAAGACAGTCTGTGTCCTTTGTATGGAATGGAGCTCAATCCCCCCTCTACCAAGGCTGAGTCCTTAATGGAGCTCAGAGCTCAATCTCCCTCTACCAAGGCTGAGTCCTTAATGGAGCTCAGAGCTCTATCCCCTCTACCAAGGCTGAGTCCTTAATGGAGCTCAGAGCTCAATCCCCCTCTAGGAGCTCAGAGTTCTCTCATCTATCCCCCTCTACCAAGGCTGAGTCCTTAATGGAGCTCAGAGCTCTATCCCCCTCTACCAAGTCCTGGGGCTCCTCTATCCCCCCTCTACAAAGGCTGAGCTTAATGGAGCTCAGAGCTCTATCCCCTACCAAGGCTGAGTCCAATGGCTGAGCTCTGAGTCCTTAATGGAGCTCAGAGCTCTATCCCCCTCTAAAACGCTGAGTCCGTAGGAGCTCAGAGCTCTATCCCCCTCTCCACCAAGGCTGAGTCCTTAAGTGGAGCCAGAGCTCAGAGCTCTAGCTCTATCCCTCTACCAAAGCTCCTTAATGGAGCTCCTTAGAGCTCATCCCCCTACTGAGTCCTTAAGGCTGAGTCTATCCCCCTCTACCAACGCTGAGTCCTTAATGGAGCTCAGAGCTCTATCCCCCTCTACCAAGGCTGAGTCTTTACCAAGGCTGAGTCCTTAATGGAGCTCAGAGCTCTATCCCCCCTCTACCAAGGCTGAGTCCTTAATGGAGCTCAGAGCTCTATCCCCCTCTACCAAGGCTGAGTCCTTAATGGAGCTCAGAGCTCTCCCCCCTCTCTACCAACGCTGAGTCCTTAATGGAGCTCAGAGCTCTATCCCCCAGCTACAAAGGCTGAGTCCTTAATGGGGCTCAGAGCTCAATCCCCTCTACCAAGGCTGAGTCCTTAATGGAGCTCAGAGCTCAATCCCCCTACCAAGGCTGAGTCCTTAATGGAGCTCAGAGCTCAATCCCCTCTACCAAGGCTGAGTCCTTAATGGAGCTCAGAGCTCAACCAAGGCTGAGTCCGAGTCTATCCCCCTCTACCAAGGCTGAGTCTGTAATGGAGCTCAGAGCTCTATCCCCCTCTACCAAAGCTGAGTCCTTAATGGAGCTCAGAGCTGAATCCCCTACTACCAAGGCTGAGTCCTTAATGGAGCTCAGATCTCTATCCCCCTCCAACTCAGAGCTTACCTTAAACGCTGGTCCTTAGGAGCTCAGAGCTCTATCCCCCAGCTACAAAGGCTGAGTCCTTAATGGAGCTCAGAGCTCTATCCCCCTCTACAAACGCTGAGTCCTTAATGGAGCTCAGAGCTCTATCCCCTCTCTACCAAGGCTGAGTCCTTAATGGATCTCAGAGCTCTATCCCCCCTCTACCAAGGCTGAGTCCTCTCAGAGCTCTATCCCCTCCCTGAGTCCTACAAGAGCGGCTGAGTCCTTAGCTCAGAGCTCTATCCCCCTCTACCAAGGCTGAGCCCCCCCTCTACAAGGCTGAGTCCTTAGCTCAGAGCTCAATCCCCCTCTACAAACGCTGAGTCCGTAATAGAGCTCAGAGCTCTATCCCCCCTCTACCAAAGCTGAGTCCGTAATGGAGCTCAGAGCTCTATCCCCCCTCTACCAAAGCTGAGTCCTTAATGGAGCTCAGAGCTCAATCCCCTCTACCAACGCTTAGTCCTTAATGGAGCTCAGAGCTCTATCCCCCAGCTACAAAGGCTGAGTCCTTAATGGGGCTCAGAGCTCTATCCCCCCTCTACCAACGCTGAGACCTTAATGGAGCTCAGAGCTCTATCCCCCTCTACCAAGGCTGAGTCCTTAATGGAGCTCAGAGCTCTATCCCTCCTCTACTAAGGCTGAGTCCTTAATGGATCTCAGAGCTCTATCCCCCCTCTACCAAGGCTGAGTCCTTAATGGAGCTCAGAGCTCTATCCCCCCTCTACCAAAGCTGAGTCCTTAATGGAGCTCAGAGCTCAATCCCCTCTACCAACGCTTAGTCCTTAATGGAGCTCAGAGCTCTATCCCCCAGCTACAAAGGCTGAGTCCTTAATGGGGCTCAGAGCTCAATCTCCCTCTACCAAGGCTGAGTCCTTAATGGAGCTCAGAGCTCAATCCCCCCTCTACCAAGGCTGAGTCCTTAATGGAGCTCAGAGCTCAATCTCCCTCTACCAAGGCTGAGTCCTTAATGGAGCTCAGAGCTCAATCCCCCTCTACCAAGGCTGAGTCCGTAAGGGAGCTCAGAGTTCTATCCCCCCTCTACCAAGGCTGAGTCTGTAATGGAGCTCAGAGCTCTATCCCCCCTCTACCAAAGCTGAGTCCTTAATGGAGCTCAGAGCTGAATCCCCTCTACCAAGGCTGAGTCCTTAATGGAGCTCAGATCTCTATCCCCCTCTACCAACGCTTAGTCCTTAATGGAGCTCAGAGCTCTATCCCCCAGCTACAAAGGCTGAGTCCTTAATGGGGCTCAGAGCTCTATCCCCCCTCTACAAACGCTGAGTCCTTAATGGAGCTCAGAGCTCTATCCCTCTCTACCAAGGCTGAGTCCTTAATGGATCTCAGAGCTCTATCCCCCCTCTACCAAGGCTGAGTCCTTAATGGAGCTCAGAGCTCTATCTCCCCTCTACAAACGCTGAGTCCGTAAGGGAGCTCAGAGCTCTATCCCCCGCTACCAAGGCTGAGCCCGTAATGTAGCTCAGAGCTCAATCCCCCCTCTACAAACGCTGAGTCCGTAATAGAGCTCAGAGCTCTATCCCCCCTCTACCAAAGCTGAGTCCGTAATGGAGCTCAGAGCTCTATCCCCCCTCTACCAAAGCTGAGTCCTTAATGGAGCTCAGAGCTCAATCCCCTCTACCAACGCTTAGTCCTTAATGGAGCTCAGAGCTCTATCCCCCAGCTACAAAGGCTGAGTCCTTAATGGGGCTCAGAGCTCTATCCCCCCTCTACCAACGCTGAGACCTTAATGGAGCTCAGAGCTCTATCCCCCTCTACCAAGGCTGAGTCCTTAATGGAGCTCAGAGCTCTATCCCTCCTCTACTAAGGCTGAGTCCTTAATGGATCTCAGAGCTCTATCCCCCCTCTACCAAGGCTGAGTCCTTAATGGAGCTCAGAGCTCTATCCCCCCTCTACCAAAGCTGAGTCCTTAATGGAGCTCAGAGCTCAATCCCCTCTACCAACGCTTAGTCCTTAATGGAGCTCAGAGCTCTATCCCCCAGCTACAAAGGCTGAGTCCTTAATGGGGCTCAGAGCTCTATCCTCCCTCTACCAACGCTGAGACCTTAATGGAGCTCAGAGCTCTATCCCCCCTCTACTAAGGCTGAGTCCTTAATGGAGCTTAGAGCTCTATCCCCCAACTACTAAGGCTGAGTCCTTAATGGAGCTCAGAGCTCTATCCCCCTCTACCAAGGCTGAGTCCTTAATGGAGCTCAGATCTCGATCCCCCTCTTCTAATGCCGAGTCCTTAATGGAGCTCAAAGCTTTATCCCCCGTCTACTAAGGCTGAGTCCTAAATGGAGCTCAGAGCTCTTTCTGCCCTCTACTAAGGCTGAGTCCTTAATGGAGCTCAGAGCTCAATCCCCCCTCTACAAACGCTGAGTCCGTAATGGAGCTCAGAGCTCTATCCCCCCTCTACTAAGGCTGAGTCCTTAATGGAGCTCAGAGCTCTATCCCCCTCTACTAAGGCTGAGTCCTTAATGGAGCTCAGAGCTCTATCCCCCCCTACCAAGGCTGATACCAACTTTCAATCACTTAGATCATGTATTTTCAGGCAGCGATATATCAGGAAGCAACTGCTCTCTATCCCTCTATTCCTCTTGATCGCACAATCTTCTGTCTTCTCTCTCTGTGTGTCTGCCCCACATTACCCTAACATAGCAGGCATAAAAAAGGAACACACAGACCGGACAAGTAGACGCGCAAAGTTAATTACCTCAATTTCTGCGCTAAACTATGTCAAATAATGGCCTGTTGGAGACTACAACTCCCTACTACACAATTCGGGCTTGATCTGATTTATCTCTAGAGAAACTGCGCAATATGAGCATTGAGCTCAAAGAAAAAAATGGAACGAAATGGAATTCAAAGTTGAACCGACATCCGACAATTAGTTGTTTAGAAACAGAAAATATCAGACATTTAGCTTAATCACTCAGCACTACCCCATTCCCTATATAGTGCACTACTTTTTTCTAGAGCCCATATGCCTATTTTCAAAAGTAGTATACTATGTTGGGAATGCAGTGCTATTTGGGACAACATGTCATTGTCTCCCGGTAATTATCGATAGGCTTGTCCAACTAGTCAGTCTGGCACCAGACAACAATACAGGCCAAACGATAAGCAAACAGACCTCCTCTGCTGGCCTGAGGATCTGATAGGGAGGAAGGAGAGGGGTGGGAGAGGAGGAGTAGTGTCTCTAGACCTGGCTAAACCGCTTTCATTTTCGGGTAACTATCCTGGGGTAGCAGGCCATGACTCTGTATGTGGTGCAGACACTCAAACTCTCCTGGCTCCTCCTGACTCACCATGGTTGTGTCCCAAATGACACACTGTTCCCATTATAATGCACTACTTTTGACCGAAGCCCTATGGTCTCTGGTCAAATGTAGCACACTGTAGAGGGTGCCATCTGGGACACCATCTCTCTCCACTGAAGCCTGCTATAGCAGTAACATAATTAACTGAGTTTCATATGCCACACTTTAATTATTATGAATATGTATATGGTTAACGACGACATGATAAAATGTGTTAAATATATACAGAAGTGTTATGTCCTTGTGAAGGCAGAGCATGGACTGCTTAAATCCAAGGTAACAACATATTTCTGTGCATTAATCCCAATGTATTTCTCCAACATATAGGAAAATGAATACCTGCCTACTGTATCCAGGACATTGCGAAAACATAATAAAGCTCTATTATTTTTCACAATTTGCCTAGAATATACTGCTCTGAAATCGGCCATGGACAAAGCCTGTGATATCCATAATGAACCTAAACCAACTTGGGCTCAGTACATGGAGGCTGTATGTCTGTCCAGGCAGGTCTCAGCGTAGACCCAGTCCTCTTTAAGCTGCTGATGACCTCATCAACATGGGACACACAGCTTTTAGGGGGCTTTCCGTCCTCTCAACCTCTCCTCCACCTCTATGCTCCTGTTTAATGTGTGGATGGTGGTTTTGAGTCATTATCCAGATCGGGTGTATCTGTATAGTAACCAAACCGACTCCTCCAACATTTGTCGCATATGACTAGATATGCCCAAATGACCCCGTACTAACAACTACAGGGATATGAATTACTGAATGCAACCAATTATTTGTAAGGCAAGATAATCAGCTAGTTAAGGGGTGGTGCACAAAATATAATAACTGATAAACATGTATTTTACATGGGCCATTTGATACACATAGTTAAACATGTATTGTAACTGAAATAACTGGTTCAGTCATATTAGAATGAATCGTTATGCTAATAAGCAGCAATATCATAAGTTAGCCTACTGTATTCAGGGCACATGTTTCTTAGTATTGCATCAGATGCTGTATGTAACCTGTGTTTCTGCTAGCCTCATTACAACAGGAAGCTGAATACACCCAGATCAGTTAAATTGTCTAGAAGTAGTCTCTAGAGATGATCAGAATGCTTAAGGTACCAGTCAGAAACACACCCATTTTGGGTGAATGGAGGGTCAGACCATTCAAGACTGATGGTGATGACCAGGTGTTAACACAAACAAGCAGGTGGAGAGAATAAGTAGCTTTGTGATCATAGCAGACTGACAGCTCAGTAGCACAAATAGCCAGATGTATAGCACAAACAACCAAGGGAAGGAAACAAATAGCCAGGTGTATAGCACAAACAACCAAGGGAAGGAAACAAATAGCCAGACAAACACAGCATTAAGAGTCAGGATTATAGCACACCTACATCTAAAACACATATCCTCCAGGTGTGTTGTATAAACAGGCAAGTTCAGAGCAAAAGTAGTCACATGTATTAAGATAATAGGCATTCGGAACAATAGCTCTGTATGAAGTAGTTGTTGGTTACAGAAAACCTACTTAGTCAGTTGCCACTCTGGTACGCTCACACCACATAACATAACACATAACAGAACACATAAAACACCACATAACACACCACATAGCAGAACACATAACACACCACAAAACACACCACATAACAGAACACAACAGAACACATAACACACCACATAACACACCACATAACAGACCACAACAGAACACATAACACACCACATAACAGAACACAACAGAACACATAACACACCACATAACAGAACACATAACACACCACATAACACACCACATAACAGAACACAACAGAACACATAACACACCACATAACAGAACACATAACACACCACATAACACACCACATAACAGAACACATAACACACCACATAACACACCACATAACACACCACATAACAGAACACATAACACACCACATAACACACCACATAACACACCACATAACAGACCACATAACAGACCACATAACAGACCACATAACAGACCACATAACACACCACATAACACACCACATAACAGACCACATAACAGACCACATAACACACCACATAACACACCACATAACATAACACATAACACACCACATAACACACCACATAACAGAACACATAACAGAACACAGAACACATAACAGAACAGAACACGTAACAGAACACATATCACATAACACACCACCTAACACACCACCTAACACACCACATAACAGAACACATAACAGAACATATAACAGAACACATATCAGAACACATAATAGAACACGTAACAGAACACGTAACAGAACACATATCAGAACACGTAACAGAACACGTATCAGAACACGTAACAGAACACGTAACAGAACACATAATAGAACACGTAACAGAACACGTATCAGAACACGTAACAGAACACATAACAGAACACGTATCAGAACACATAACAGAACACGTAACAGAACACGTAACAGAACACGTAACAGAACACGTAACAGAACATATATCAGAACACATAACAGAACACGTAACAGAACACGTAACAGAACACATATCAGAACACGTATCAGAACACGTAACAGAACACGTATCAGAACACGTATCAGAACACATATCAGAACACATAATAGAACACGTATCAGAACACGTAACAGAACACCTATCAGAACACGTAACAGAACACGTATCAGAACACATAACAGAACACATAACAGTGTGTTATATCCAGAAATTTAAAATGTGATTTTATTATTATTCTTTCTAATGTTGAGGGAGAAATAGTTACTGAAACGCAATAATCAGGCTCTTCTTCACTCTGCTGTTTCTTCTCTTCTTTCTCTCTTTCTTTCTTTTTCTTTCTTTCTCTCTCTCTCTCTCTCTCTCTCTCTCTCTCTCTCTCTCTCTCTCTCTCTCTCTCTCTCTCTCTCTCTGTCTCTCTCTGTCTCTCTCTGTCTCTCTCTCTCTCTCTCTCTCTCTCTGTCTCTCTCTGTCTCTCTCTCTCTCTCTCTCTCTCTGTCTCTCTCTCTCTCTCTCTCTCTCTCTCTCTCTCTCTCTCTCTCTCTCTCTCTCTCTCTCTCTCTCTCTCTCTCTCTCTCTCTCATCTTTGTACTAATGCTTCTCTCTAATCTTATTTGCATTCAAATGACCTCACCAGGTGGTACACCAATCAGAGGTAAGAATGCTGGGTACAGAAAAAATGTCCACTCATGTCATCCTTCCTGTTCTCCTCCTCGTTCTCCTCCTCGTTTACCTCCTCCATTCACCTCACAATGTCCCCATCTCCAGTTCTCTGTCCATCTCGCTCTCTCGGGCTGGACTCCTTCTCTGATTCAGCGCATGACCCTTTCTAAGTCTGTCTGGTCTATAGCACCTCTAAAAACACAAACATCAAATAAAGAATATTCTAAATCCTTACTAGACATCCCATTCAAATTAAGCCCGTCTTAATGTTCACCTAAGAAAACTGTTAACGTTGTAGAAAGAAAATGAGGGACCTGCTTAAACTGTAGATTTCC